>NC_087403.1:10611607-10631607 GCF_031307605.1 Tribolium castaneum | reverse complement strand
TTTCAGAGTTGTCTTTAGTTGTCATATTAATAACAATAACATTAATAATAATAATACTAATAGTTCTAAATTTGCTTACATGCAAACGCTTAATTAAGGTAACAGTGTTTTGGTTTCTTGCTTATATCTCGAAAACAGTTACTCCTATCAATTTTTATCTTTTTACTAAAATTCAAGCTGATAAAATTTCCTATAAAATAGTTATTTGCATTTATCATGTAGGACTAACCATAAGCGAGATATATGATTAAAAATAATTAATATTTAAAAAAAAGTGCTTTAACAGAAAATGTCTTGTGATTTAAAATACACTTAATTTATTGTGTCCAATACTTTATTAGAAGAAAAAGGAAGTGACATAAAAGTCACTGAAGTCTTCAGAGTCGTTTTTAAATGCTGCAGTTTCGTCTTCGTCTCAAACATTGAAAACTGAATTACATTTTTGTTCAGTAACAGTCACAGTTTTCTTATTGGTTTTTTGCTTATATCTCGAAAACAGTTACTCCTATCAATTTTTATCTTTCTGTCAAAATTAAAGCTGATAAAATTTCCTACAAAATAAATATTTGCATTTTTCTTGTAGGACCAACCATAAGCGAGTTATAGAGTTGGATATAAATAATATTTAACAAAAATTTGCTTTAAAATAAAATGTTTGAAAAACTGAAATTAAACTAATTTAATTGTGTCTAACACTTTAGTAGAGGAAAAAGAAGAAGACATAAAAGTCACTAAAGGTTTCAAAGTTGTCTTTAATCGTCATATTAATAACAATAACATTAATAATAATAATACTAATAGTACTAAATTTGCTTATATGCAAACGCTTAATTAAGGTAACAGTGTTTTGGTTTCTTGCTCATATCACGAAAACAGTTACTCCTATCAATTTTTATCTTTCTTTCAAAATTAAAGCTGATAACATTTCCTACAAAATAGTTATTTGCATTTTTCTTGTGGGACCAACCATAAGCGAGTTATAAAGTTGGATATAAATAATATTTAACAAAAACTTGCTTAAAAATAAAATGTTTGAAATACTGAAATTAAACTAAATTAATTGTGTCTAACACTTTAGTAGAGAAAAAAGAAAAAGACATAAAAGTCACCAAAGTCTTCAGAATCGTTTTTAGTCGTCATATTAATAACAATAACATTAATAATAATAATACTAATAGTACTAAATCTGCTTATATGCAAGCGCTTTATTAAGGTAACAGTTTTTTGGTTTCTTGCTTATATCTCGAAAACAGTTACTCCTATGAATTTTTGTCTTTTTTTCAAAATTAAAGCTGATAAAATTTCCTACAAAATAGTTATTTGCATTTTTCTTGTAGGACCAACCATAAGCGAGTTATAGAGTTGGATATAAATAATATTTAACAAAAATTTGCTTTAAAATAAAATGTTTGAAAAACTGAAATTAAACTAATTTAATCGTGTCTAACACTTTAGTAGAGGAAAAAGAAGAAGACATAAAAGTCACTAAAGGTTTCAAAGTTGTCTTTAATCGTCATATTAATAACAATAACATTAATAATAATAATACTAATAGTACTAAATTTGCTTATATGCAAACGCTTAATTAAGGTAACAGTGTTTTGGTTTCTTGCTCATATCACGAAAACAGTTACTCCTATCAATTTTTATCTTTCTTTCAAAATTAAAGCTGATAACATTTCCTACAAAATAGTTATTTGCATTTTTCTTGTGGGACCAACCATAAGCGAGTTATAAAGTTGGATATAAATAATATTTAACAAAAACTTGCTTAAAAATAAAATGTTTGAAATACTGAAATTAAACTAAATTAATTGTGTCTAACACTTTAGTAGAGAAAAAAGAAAAAGACATAAAAGTCACCAAAGTCTTCAGAATCGTTTTTAGTCGTCATATTAATAACAATAACATTAATAATAATAATACTAATAGTACTAAATCTGCTTATATGCAAGCGCTTTATTAAGGTAACAGTTTTTTGGTTTCTTGCTTATATCTCGAAAACAGTTACTCCTATGAATTTTTGTCTTTTTTTCAAAATTAAAGCTGATAAAATTTCCTACAAAATAGTTATTTGCATTTATCATGTAGGACTAACCATAAGCGAGATATATGATTAAAAATAATTAATATTTAAAAAAAAGTGCTTTAACAGAAAATGTCTTGTGATTTAAAATACACTTAATTTATTGTGTCCAATACTTTATTAGAAGAAAAAGGAAGTGACATAAAAGTCACTGAAGTCTTCAGAGTCGTTTTTAAATGCTGCAGTTTCGTTTTCGTCTCAAACATTGAAAACCGAATTACATTTTTGTTCAGTAACAGTCACAGTTTTCTTATTGGTTTTTTGCTTATATCTCGAAAACAGTTACTCCTATCAATTTTTATCTTTCTGTCAAAATTAAAGCTGATAAAATTTCCTACAAAATAGTTATTTGCATTTTTCTTGTAGGACCAACCATAAGCGAGTTATAGAGTTGGATATAAATAATATATAACAAAAATTTGCTTTAAAATAAAATGTTTGAAAAACTGAAATTAAACTAATTTAACTGTGTCTAACACTTTAGTAGAGGAAAAAGGAAAAGACATAAAAGTCACTAAAGGTTTCAGAGTTGTCTTTAGTTGTCATATTAATAACAATAACATTAATAATAATAATACTAATAGTACTAAATTTGCTTATATGCAAACGCTTAATTAAGGTAACAGTGTTTTGGTTTCTTGCTTATATCTCGAAAACAGTTACTCCTATCAATTTTTATCTTTTTACTAAAATTCAAGCTGATAAAATTTCCTTCAAAATAGTTATTTGCATTTTTCATGTAGGACTAACCATAAGCGAGATATAAGTTTGAAAATAATTAATATTTAAAAAAAAGTGCTTTAACAGAAAATGTCTTGTGATTTAAAATACACTTAATTTATTAGGTCCAATACTTTATTAGAAGAAAAAGGGGGTGACATATAAGTCACTGAAGTCTTCAGAGTCGATTGTAAATGCTGCATTTTCGTCTTCGTCTCAAACATTGAAAACTGAATTACATTTTTGTTCTGAAACGGTAACAGTTTTCACTTTGGTTTTTTGCTTATATCTCGAAAACAATTACTCCTATCAGTTTTTATCTTTTTTTCAAAATAAAGCTGATAAAATTTCCTACAAAATAGTTATTTGCATTTTTCTTGTAGGACCAACCATCAGCGAGTTATAAAGTTGGATATAAATAATATTTAACAAAAACTTGCTTAAAAATTAAATGTTTGAAATACTGAAATTAAACTAAATTAATTGTGTCTAACACTTTAGTAGAGAAAAAAGAAAAAGACATAAAAGTTACCAAAGTCTTCAGAATCGTTTTTAGTCGTCATATTAATAACAATAACATTAATAATAATAATACTAATAGTATTATTATTAGTATTATTATTATTAATGTTATTGTTATTAATATGACGACTAAAAACGATTCTGAAGACTAATAATACTAATAGTATTATTATTAGTATTATTATTATTAATGTTATTGTTATTAATATGACGACTAAAAACGATTCTGAAGACTTTGGTAACTTTTATGTCTTTTTCTTTTTTCTCTACTAAAGTGTTAGACACAATTAATTTAGTTTAATTTCAGTATTTCAAACATTTAATTTTTAAGCAAGTTTTTGTTAAATATTATTTATATCCAACTTTATAACTCGCTTATGGTTGGTCCTACAAGAAAAATGCAAATAACTATTTTGTAGGAAATTTTATCAGCTTTATTTTAAAAAAAAACAAAAACTGATAGGAGTAATTGTTTTCGAGATATAAGCAAAAAACCAAAGTGAAAACTGTTACCGTTTCAGAACAAAAATGTAATTCAGTTTTCAATGTATGAGACGAAGACGAAAATGCAGCATTTACAATCGACTCTGAAGACTTCAGTGACTTATATGTCACCCCCTTTTTCTTCTAATAAAGTATTGGACCTAATAAATTAAGTGTATTTTAAATCACAAGACATTTTCTGTTAAAGCACTTTTTTTTTAAATATTAATTATTTTCAAACTTATATCTCGCTTATGGTTAGTCCTACATGAAAAATGCAAATAACTATTTTGTAGGAAATTTTATCAGCTTGAATTTTAGTAAAAAGATAAAAATTGATAGGAGTAACTGTTTTCGAGATATAAGCAAGAAACCAAAACACTGTTACCTTAATTAAGCGTTTGCATATAAGCAAATTTAGTACTATTAGTATTATTATTATTAATGTTATTGTTATTAATATGACAACTAAAGACAACTCTGAAACCTTTAGTGACTTATATGTCTTTTCCTTTTTCCTCTACTAAAGTGTTAGACACAGTTAAATTAGTTTAATTTCAGTTTTTCAAACATTTTATTTTAAAGCAAATTTTTGTTATATATTATTTATATCCAACTCTATAACTCGCTTATGGTTGGTCCTACAAGAAAAATGCAAATAACTATTTTGTAGAATATTTTATCAGCTTTAATTTTGAAAGAAAGACAAAAATTCATAGGAGTAACTGTTTTCGAGATATAAACAAGAAACCAAAAAACTGTTACCTTAATAAAGCGCTTGCATATAAGCAGATTTAGTACTGTTAGTATTATTATTATTATTGTTATTGTTATTAATATGACGACTAAAAACGATTCTGAAGACTGGTGACTTTTATGTCTTTTTCTCTTTTCTCTACTAAAGTGTTAGACACAATTAATTTAGTTTAATTTCAGTATTTCAAACATTTTATTTTTAAGCAAGTTTTTGTTAAATATTATTTATATCCAACTTTATAACTCGCTTATGGTTGGTCCTACAAGAAAAATGCAAATAACTATTTTGTAGGAAATGTTATCAGCTTTAATTTTGAAAGAAAGATAAAAATTGATAGGAGTAACTGTTTTCGAGATATAAGCAAAAAACCAAAGTAAAAACTGTTACCGTTTCAGAACAAAAATGTAATACAGTTTTCAATGTTTGAGACGAAGACGAAAATGCAGCATTTAAAATCGACTCTGAAGACTTCAGTGACTTATATGTCACCCCCTTTTTTTTCTAATAAAGTATTGGACCTAATAAATTAAGTGTATTTTAAATCACAAGACATTTTCTGTTAAAGCACTTCTTTTTTAAATATTAATTATTTTCAATCTTATATCTCGCTTATGGTTAGTCCTACATAAAAAATGCAAATAACTATTTTGTAGGAAATTTTATCAGCTTGAATTTTAGTAAAAAGGTAAAAATTGATAGGAGTAACTGTTTTCGAGATATGAGCAAGAAACCAAAACACTGTTACCTTAATTAAGCGTTTGCATATAAGCAAATTTAGTACTATTAGTATTATTATTATTAATGTTATTGTTATTAATATGACGATTAAAGACAACTTTGAAACCTTTAGTGACTTTTATGTCATCTTCTTTTTCCTCTACTAAAGTGTTAGACACAATTAAATTAGTTTAATTTCAGTTTTTCAAACATTTTATTTTAAAGCAAATTTTTGTTAAATATTATTTATATCCAACTCTATAACTCGCTTATGGTTGGTCCTACAAGAAAAATGCAAATAATTATTTTGTAGGAAATTTTATCAGCTTTAATTTTGAAAGAAAGATAAAAATTGATAGGAGTAACTGTTTTCGAGATATAAGCAAAAAACCAATAAGAAAACTGAGACTGTTACTGAACAAAAATGTAATTCAGTTTTCAATGTTTGAGACGAAGACGAAACTGCAGCATTTAAAAACGACTCTGAAGACTTCAGTGACTTTTATGTCACTTCCTTTTTCTTCTAATAAAGTATTGGACCCAATAAATTAAGTGTATTTTAAATCACAAGACATTTTCTGTTAAAGCACTTTTTTTTTAAATATTAATTATTTTCAATCGCATATCTCGCTTATGGTTAGTCCTACATGAAAAATGCAAATAACTATTTTGTAGGAAATTTTATCAGCTTGAATTTTAGTAAAAAGATAAAAATTGATAGGAGTAACTGTTTTCGAGATATAAGCAAGAAACCAAAACACTGTTACCTTAATTAAGCGTTTGCATATAAGCAAATTTAGTACTATTAGTATTATTATTATTAATGTTATTGTTATTAATATGACAACTAAAGACAACTCTGAAACCTTTAGTGACTTTTATGTCTTTTCTTTTTTTCTCTACTAAAGTGTTAGACACAGTTAAATTAGTTTAATTTCAGTTTTTCAAACATTTTATTTTAAAGCAAATTTTTGTTAAATATTATTTATATCCAACTCTATAACTCGCTTATGGTTGGTCCTACAAGAAAAATGCAAATAACTATTCTGTAGAATATTTTATCAGCTTTAATTTTGAAAGAAAGACAAAAATTCATAGGAGTAACTGTTTTCGAGATATAAGCAAGAAACCAAAAAACTGTTACTTTAATAAAGCGCTTGCATATAAGCAGATTTAGTACTATTAGTATTATTATTATTAATGTTATTGTTATTAATATGACGACTAAAAACGATTCTGAAGACTTTGGTGACTTTTATGTCCTTTTCTTTTTTCTCTACTAAAGTGTTAGACACAATTAATTTAGTTTAATTTCAGTATTTCAAACATTTTATTTTTAAGCAAGTTTTTGTTAAATATTATTTATATCCAACTTTATAACTCGCTTATGGTTGGTCCTACAAGAAAAATGCAAATAACTATTTTGTAGGAAATGTTATCAGCTTTAATTTTGAAAGAAAGATAAAAATTGATAGGAGTAACTGTTTTCGAGATATAAGCAAAAAACCAAAGTAAAAACTGTTACCGTTTCAGAACAAAAATGTAATTCAGTTTTCAATGTTTGAGACGAAGACGAAAATGCAGCATTTAAAATCGACTTTGAAGACTTCAGTGACTTATATGTCACCCCCTTTTTTTCTAATAAAGTATTGGACCTAATAAATTAAGTGTATTTTAAATCACAAGACATTTTCTGTTAAAGCACTTCTTTTTTAAATATTAATTATTTTCAATCTTATATCTCGCTTATGGTTAGTCCTACATAAAAAATGCAAATAATTATTTTGTAGGAAATTTTATCAGCTTGAATTTTAGTAAAAAGATAAAAGTTGATAGGAGTAACTGTTTTCGAGATATGAGCAAGAAACCAAAACACTGTTACCTTAATTAAGCGTTTGCATATAAGCAAATTTAGTACTATTAGTATTATTATTATTAATGTTATTGTTATTAATATGACGATTAAAGACAACTTTGAAACCTTTAGTGACTTTTATGTCTTCTTCTTTTTCCTCTACTAAAGTGTTAGACACAGTTAAATTAGTTTAATTTCAGTTTTTCAAACATTTTATTTTAAAGCAAATTTTTGTTAAATATTATTTATATCCAACTCTATAACTCGCTTATGGTTGGTCCTACAAGAAAAATGCAAATAACTGTTTTGTAGAATATTTTATCAGCTTTAATTTTGAAAGAAAGACAAAAATTCATAGGAGTAACTGTTTTCGAGATATAAGCAAGAAACCAAAAAACTGTTACCTTAATAAAGCGCTTGCATATAAGCAGATTTAGTACTATTAGTATTATTATTATTAATGTTATTGTTATTAATATGACGACTAAAAACGATTCTGAAGACTTTGGTGACTTTTATGTTTTTTTCTTTTTTCTCTACTAAAGTGTTAGACACAATTAATTTAGTTTAATTTCAGTATTTCAAACATTTTATTTTTAAGCAAGTTTTTGTTAAATATTATTTATATCCAACTTTATAACTCGCTTATGGTTGGTCCTACAAGAAAAATGCAAATAACTATTTTGTAGGAAATGTTATCAGCTTTAATTTTGAAAGAAAGATAAAAATTGATAGAAGTAACTGTTTTCGAGATATAAGCAAAAAACCAAAGTAAAAACTGTTACCGTTTCAGAACAAAAATGTAATTCAGTTTTCAATGTTTGAGACGAAGACGAAAATGCAGCATTTAAAATCGACTCTGAAGACTTCAGTGACTTATATGTCACCCCCTTTTTTTTCTAATAAAGTATTGGACCTAATAAATTAAGTGTATTTTAAATCACAAGACATTTTCTGTTAAAGCACTTCTTTTTTAAATATTAATTATTTTCAATCTTATATCTCGCTTATGGTTAGTCCTACATAAAAAATGCAAATAACTATTTTGTAGGAAATTTTATCAGCTTGAATTTTAGTAAAAAGGTAAAAATTGATAGGAGTAACTGTTTTCGAGATATGAGCAAGAAACCAAAACACTGTTACCTTAATTAAGCGTTTGCATATAAGCAAATTTAGTACTATTAGTATTATTATTATTAATGTTATTGTTATTAATATGACGATTAAAGACAACTTTGAAACCTTTAGTGACTTTTATGTCATCTTCTTTTTCCTCTACTAAAGTGTTAGACACAATTAAATTAGTTTAATTTCAGTTTTTCAAACATTTTATTTTAAAGCAAATTTTTGTTAAATATTATTTATATCCAACTCTATAACTCGCTTATGGTTGGTCCTACAAGAAAAATGCAAATAATTATTTTGTAGGAAATTTTATCAGCTTTAATTTTGAAAGAAAGATAAAAATTGATAGGAGTAACTGTTTTCGAGATATAAGCAAAAAACCAATAAGAAAACTGAGACTGTTACTGAACAAAAATGTAATTCAGTTTTCAATGTTTGAGACGAAGACGAAACTGCAGCATTTAAAAACGACTCTGAAGACTTCAGTGACTTTTATGTCACTTCCTTTTTCTTCTAATAAAGTATTGGACCCAATAAATTAAGTGTATTTTAAATCACAAGACATTTTCTGTTAAAGCACTTTTTTTTTAAATATTAATTATTTTCAATCGCATATCTCGCTTATGGTTAGTCCTACATGAAAAATGCAAATAACTATTTTGTAGGAAATTTTATCAGCTTGAATTTTAGTAAAAAGATAAAAATTGATAGGAGTAACTGTTTTCGAGATATAAGCAAGAAACCAAAACACTGTTACCTTAATTAAGCGTTTGCATATAAGCAAATTTAGTACTATTAGTATTATTATTATTAATGTTATTGTTATTAATATGACAACTAAAGACAACTCTGAAACCTTTAGTGACTTTTATGTCTTTTCTTTTTTTCTCTACTAAAGTGTTAGACACAGTTAAATTAGTTTAATTTCAGTTTTTCAAACATTTTATTTTAAAGCAAATTTTTGTTAAATATTATTTATATCCAACTCTATAACTCGCTTATGGTTGGTCCTACAAGAAAAATGCAAATAACTATTCTGTAGAATATTTTATCAGCTTTAATTTTGAAAGAAAGACAAAAATTCATAGGAGTAACTGTTTTCGAGATATAAGCAAGAAACCAAAAAACTGTTACTTTAATAAAGCGCTTGCATATAAGCAGATTTAGTACTATTAGTATTATTATTATTAATGTTATTGTTATTAATATGACGACTAAAAACGATTCTGAAGACTTTGGTGACTTTTATGTCCTTTTCTTTTTTCTCTACTAAAGTGTTAGACACAATTAATTTAGTTTAATTTCAGTATTTCAAACATTTTATTTTTAAGCAAGTTTTTGTTAAATATTATTTATATCCAACTTTATAACTCGCTTATGGTTGGTCCTACAAGAAAAATGCAAATAACTATTTTGTAGGAAATGTTATCAGCTTTGATTTTGAAAGAAAGATAAAAATTGATAGGAGTAACTGTTTTCGAGATATAAGCAAAAAACCAAAGTAAAAACTGTTACCGTTTCAGAACAAAAATGTAATTCAGTTTTCAATGTTTGAGACGAAGACGAAAATGCAGCATTTAAAATCGACTTTGAAGACTTCAGTGACTTATATGTCACCCCCTTTTTTTCTAATAAAGTATTGGACCTAATAAATTAAGTGTATTTTAAATCACAAGACATTTTCTGTTAAAGCACTTCCTTTTTAAATATTAATTATTTTCAATCTTATATCTCGCTTATGGTTAGTCCTACATAAAAAATGCAAATAATTATTTTGTAGGAAATTTTATCAGCTTGAATTTTAGTAAAAAGATAAAAGTTGATAGGAGTAACTGTTTTCGAGATATGAGCAAGAAACCAAAACACTGTTACCTTAATTAAGCGTTTGCATATAAGCAAATTTAGTACTATTAGTATTATTATTATTA
This sequence comes from Tribolium castaneum, assembly GCF_031307605.1. Taxonomy (NCBI): domain Eukaryota; kingdom Metazoa; phylum Arthropoda; class Insecta; order Coleoptera; family Tenebrionidae; genus Tribolium; species Tribolium castaneum. The sequence continues at coordinate 10,621,414 of NC_087403.1, read as the reverse complement.
ATGTTATTGTTATTAATATGACGATTAAAGACAACTTTGAAACCTTTAGTGACTTTTATGTCTTCTTCTTTTTCCTCTACTAAAGTGTTAGACACAGTTAAATTAGTTTAATTTCAGTTTTTCAAACATTTTATTTTAAAGCAAATTTTTGTTAAATATTATTTATATCCAACTCTATAACTCGCTTATGGTTGGTCCTACAAGAAAAATGCAAATAACTGTTTTGTAGAATATTTTATCAGCTTTAATTTTGAAAGAAAGACAAAAATTCATAGGAGTAACTGTTTTCGAGATATAAGCAAGAAACCAAAAAACTGTTACCTTAATAAAGCGCTTGCATATAAGCAGATTTAGTACTATTAGTATTATTATTATTAATGTTATTGTTATTAATATGACGACTAAAAACGATTCTGAAGACTTTGGTGACTTTTATGTTTTTTTCTTTTTTCTCTACTAAAGTGTTAGACACAATTAATTTAGTTTAATTTCAGTATTTCAAACATTTTATTTTTAAGCAAGTTTTTGTTAAATATTATTTATATCCAACTTTATAACTCGCTTATGGTTGGTCCTACAAGAAAAATGCAAATAACTATTTTGTAGGAAATGTTATCAGCTTTAATTTTGAAAGAAAGATAAAAATTGATAGAAGTAACTGTTTTCGAGATATAAGCAAAAAACCAAAGTAAAAACTGTTACCGTTTCAGAACAAAAATGTAATTCAGTTTTCAATGTTTGAGACGAAGACGAAAATGCAGCATTTAAAATCGACTCTGAAGACTTCAGTGACTTATATGTCACCCCCTTTTTTTTTTAATAAAGTATTGGACCTAATAAATTAAGTGTATTTTAAATCACAAGACATTTTCTGTTAAAGCACTTCTTTTTTAAATATTAATTATTTTCAATCTTATATCTCGCTTATGGTTAGTCCTACATAAAAAATGCAAATAACTGTTTTGTAGGAAATTTTATCAGCTTGAATTTTGGTAAAAAAATAAAAATTGATAGGAGTAACTGTTTTCGAGATATGAGCAAGAAACCAAAACACTGTTACCTTAATTAAGCGTTTGCATATAAGCAAATTTAGTACAATTAGTATTATTATTATTAATGTTATTGTTATTAATATGACGATTAAAGACAACTTTGAAACCTTTAGTGACTTTTATGTCATCTTCTTTTTCCTCTACTAAAGTGTTAGACACAATTAAATTAGTTTAATTTCAGTTTTTCAAACATTTTATTTTAAAGCAAATTTTTGTTAAATATTATTTATATCCAACTCTATAACTCGCTTATGGTTGGTCCTACAAGAAAAATGCAAATAATTATTTTGTAGGAAATTTTATCAGCTTTAATTTTGAAAGAAAGATAAAAATTGATAGGAGTAACTGTTTTCGAGATATAAGCAAAAAACCAATAAGAAAACTGAGACTGTTACTGAACAAAAATGTAATTCAGTTTTCAATGTTTGAGACGAAGACGAAACTGCAGCATTTAAAAACGACTCTGAAGACTTCAGTGACTTTTATGTCACTTCCTTTTTCTTCTAATAAAGTATTGGACCCAATAAATTAAGTGTATTTTAAATCACAAGACATTTTCTGTTAAAGCACTTTTTTTTTAAATATTAATTATTTTCAATCGCATATCTCGCTTATGGTTAGTCCTACATGAAAAATGCAAATAACTATTTTGTAGGAAATTTTATCAGCTTGAATTTTAGTAAAAAGATAAAAATTGATAGGAGTAACTGTTTTCGAGATATAAGCAAGAAACCAAAACACTGTTACCTTAATTAAGCGTTTGCATATAAGCAAATTTAGTACTATTAGTATTATTATTATTAATGTTATTGTTATTAATATGACAACTAAAGACAACTCTGAAACCTTTAGTGACTTTTATGTCTTTTCTTTTTTTCTCTACTAAAGTGTTAGACACAGTTAAATTAGTTTAATTTCAGTTTTTCAAACATTTTATTTTAAAGCAAATTTTTGTTAAATATTATTTATATCCAACTCTATAACTCGCTTATGGTTGGTCCTACAAGAAAAATGCAAATAACTATTCTGTAGAATATTTTATCAGCTTTAATTTTGAAAGAAAGACAAAAATTCATAGGAGTAACTGTTTTCGAGATATAAGCAAGAAACCAAAAAACTGTTACTTTAATAAAGCGCTTGCATATAAGCAGATTTAGTACTATTAGTATTATTATTATTAATGTTATTGTTATTAATATGACGACTAAAAACGATTCTGAAGACTTTGGTGACTTTTATGTCCTTTTCTTTTTTCTCTACTAAAGTGTTAGACACAATTAATTTAGTTTAATTTCAGTATTTCAAACATTTTATTTTTAAGCAAGTTTTTGTTAAATATTATTTATATCCAACTTTATAACTCGCTTATGGTTGGTCCTACAAGAAAAATGCAAATAACTATTTTGTAGGAAATGTTATCAGCTTTAATTTTGAAAGAAAGATAAAAATTGATAGGAGTAACTGTTTTCGAGATATAAGCAAAAAACCAAAGTAAAAACTGTTACCGTTTCAGAACAAAAATGTAATTCAGTTTTCAATGTTTGAGACGAAGACGAAAATGCAGCATTTAAAATCGACTTTGAAGACTTCAGTGACTTATATGTCACCCCCTTTTTTTCTAATAAAGTATTGGACCTAATAAATTAAGTGTATTTTAAATCACAAGACATTTTCTGTTAAAGCACTTCTTTTTTAAATATTAATTATTTTCAATCTTATATCTCGCTTATGGTTAGTCCTACATAAAAAATGCAAATAATTATTTTGTAGGAAATTTTATCAGCTTGAATTTTAGTAAAAAGATAAAAGTTGATAGGAGTAACTGTTTTCGAGATATGAGCAAGAAACCAAAACACTGTTACCTTAATTAAGCGTTTGCATATAAGCAAATTTAGTACTATTAGTATTATTATTATTAATGTTATTGTTATTAATATGACGATTAAAGACAACTTTGAAACCTTTAGTGACTTTTATGTCTTCTTCTTTTTCCTCTACTAAAGTGTTAGACACAGTTAAATTAGTTTAATTTCAGTTTTTCAAACATTTTATTTTAAAGCAAATTTTTGTTAAATATTATTTATATCCAACTCTATAACTCGCTTATGGTTGGTCCTACAAGAAAAATGCAAATAACTGTTTTGTAGAATATTTTATCAGCTTTAATTTTGAAAGAAAGACAAAAATTCATAGGAGTAACTGTTTTCGAGATATAAGCAAGAAACCAAAAAACTGTTACCTTAATAAAGCGCTTGCATATAAGCAGATTTAGTACTATTAGTATTATTATTATTAATGTTATTGTTATTAATATGACGACTAAAAACGATTCTGAAGACTTTGGTGACTTTTATGTTTTTTTCTTTTTTCTCTACTAAAGTGTTAGACACAATTAATTTAGTTTAATTTCAGTATTTCAAACATTTTATTTTTAAGCAAGTTTTTGTTAAATATTATTTATATCCAACTTTATAACCCGCTTATGGTTGGTCCTACAAGAAAAATGCAAATAACTATTTTGTAGGAAATGTTATCAGCTTTAATTTTGAAAGAAAGATAAAAATTGATAGAAGTAACTGTTTTCGAGATATAAGCAAAAAACCAAAGTAAAAACTGTTACCGTTTCAGAACAAAAATGTAATTCAGTTTTCAATGTTTGAGACGAAGACGAAAATGCAGCATTTAAAATCGACTCTGAAGACTTCAGTGACTTATATGTCACCCCCTTTTTTTTTTAATAAAGTATTGGACCTAATAAATTAAGTGTATTTTAAATCACAAGACATTTTCTGTTAAAGCACTTCTTTTTTAAATATTAATTATTTTCAATCTTATATCTCGCTTATGGTTAGTCCTACATAAAAAATGCAAATAACTGTTTTGTAGGAAATTTTATCAGCTTGAATTTTGGTAAAAAAATAAAAATTGATAGGAGTAACTGTTTTCGAGATATGAGCAAGAAACCAAAACACTGTTACCTTAATTAAGCGTTTGCATATAAGCAAATTTAGTACTATTAGTATTATTATTATTAATGTTATTGTTATTAATATGACGATTAAAGACAACTTTGAAACTTTTAGTGACTTTTATGTCTTCTTCTTTTTCCTCTACTAAAGTGTTAGACACAATTAAATTAGTTTAATTTCAGTTTTTCAAACATTTTATTTTAAAGCAAATTTTTGTTAAATATTATTTATATCCAACTCTATAACTCGCTTATGGTTGGTCCTACAAGAAAAATGCAAATAACTATTTTGTAGGAAATTTTATCAGCTTTAATTTTGAAAGAAAGGTAAAAATTGATAGGAGTAACTGTTTTCGAGATATAAGCAAAAAACCAATAAGAAAACTGTGACTGTTACTGAACAAAAATGTAATTCGGTTTTCAATGTTTGAGACGAAGACGAAACTGCAGCATTTAAAAACGACTCTGAAGACTTCAGTGACTTTTATGTCACTTCCTTTTTCTTCTAATAAAGTATTGGACCCAATAAATTAAGTGTATTTTAAATCACAAGACATTTTCTGTTAAAGCACTTTTTTTTTAAATATTAATTATTTTCAATCTTATATCTCGCTTATGGTTAGTCCTACATGAAAAATGCAAATAACTATTTTGTAGGAAATTTTATCAGCTTGAATTTTAGTTAAAAGATAAAAATTGATAGGAGTAACTGTTTTCGAGATATAAGCAAGAAACCAAAACACTGTTACCTTAATTAAGCGTTTGCATATAAGCAAATTTAGTACTATTAGTATTATTATTATTAATGTTATTGTTATTAATATGACAACTAAAGACAACTCTGAAACCTTTAGTGACTTTTATGTCTTTTCCTTTTTTCTCAACTAAAGTGTTAGACACAGTTAAATTAGTTTAATTTCCGTTTTTAAAACATTTTATTTTAAAGCAAATTTTTGTTAAATATTATTTATATCCAACGCTATAACTCGCTTATGGTTGGTCCTACAAGAAAAATGCAAATAACTATTTTGTAGAATATTTTATCAGCTTTAATTTTGAAAGAAATTCAAAAATTCATAGGAGTAACTGTTTTCGAGATATAAGCAAGAAACCAAAAAACTGTTACCTTAATAAAGCGCTTGCATATAAGCAGATTTAGTACTATTAGTATTATTATTATTAATGTTATTGTTATTAATATGACGACTAAAAACGATTCTGAAGACTTTGGTGACTTTTATGTCTTTTTCTTTTTTCTCTACTAAAGTGTTAGACACAATTAATTTAGTTTAATTTTAGTATTTTAAACATTTTATTTTTAAGCAAGTTTTTGTTAAATATTATTTATATCCAACTTTATAACTCGCTTATGGTTGGTCTTACAAGAAAAATGCAAATAACTATTTTGTAGGAAATGTTATCAGCTTTAATTTTGAAAGAAAGATAAAAATTGATAGGAGTAACTGTTTTCGAGATATGAGCAAGAAACCAAAACACTGTTACCTTAATTAAGCGTTTGCATATAAGCAAATTTAGTACTATTAGTATTATTATTATTAATGTTATTGTTATTAATATGACGACTAAAGACGACTCTGAAACATTTAGTGACTTTTATGTCTTCTCCTTTTTCCTCTACTAAAGTGTTAGACACAATTAATTTAGTTTAATTCAAGTTTTTCAAGCATTTTATTTTAAAGCAAATTTTTGTTAAATATTATTTATATCCAACTCTATAACTCGTTTATGCTTGGTCCTACAAGAAAAATGTAAATAACTATTTTGTTGGAAATTTTATCAGCTTTAATTTTGAAAGAAAAATAAAATTTGATAGGAGTAACTGTTTTCGAGATATAAGCAAAAAACCAATAAGAAAACTGTAACTGTTACTGAACAAAAATGTAATTCAGTTTTCAATGTTTGAGACGAAGACAAAAATGCAGCATTTAAAAACGACTCTGAAGACTTCAGTAACTTTTATGTCACCTCCTTTTTCTTCTAATACAGTATTGGACCCAATAAATTAAGTGTATTTTATAAATCACAAGACATTTTCTGTTAAAACACTTTTTTTTAATTATTAATTATTTTCAAACTTATATCTCGCTTATGGTTAGTTCTACATGAAAAATGCAAATAACTATTTTGTAGGAAATTTTATCACCTTAATTTTGGTGAAAAAGTAAAAATTGATAGGAGTAACTGTTTTCGAGATATAAGCAAAAAACAAAAAAACTGTTACCTTAATTAAGCGCTTGCATATAAGCAAATTTAGTACTACTGGTATTGTTATTATAAATGTTATTGTTATTAATATGACGACTAAAGACAACTCTAAGACTTTAGTGACTTTTATGTCTCCTCCTTTTTTCTCGACTAAATTGTTAGACACACTTAATTTAGTTTAATTTCAGTTTTTCAAACATTTTATTTTAATGCAAATTTTTGTTAAATATTAAAAACTATTAAATGGCTTATGCATAGAAATGAGAAAACGCTCATGTAACACACAAAATAAGCTCCATTTTTTCTTATTAAAAGTATTATTATCATTATTACTTTTGTTACTATTACTATTATTATTATTATTATTATTATTATTATTATTATTATTATTATTGTTATTATTATTATTATTATTATTATTATTATTATTATTATTATTATTATTATTATTATTATTATTATTATTATTATTATTATTATTATTATTATTATTATTATTATTAACTTTTGTATAGTAAATGTTTTTATACCAGTTTTAAAATGAGTTATTAATTTTAGCCAATTTCTTGCCTAAAAACTATCAAATGGCTTAGATTGCCTAAAAACACAGATCACACATGATCTTTTGCATAGAAATGAGAAAAGCTCATATAACACAAAATAAGCTTCATTTTTGCTTAGAAAACTAAGCTTATTTTTATTACTACTATTATTATTATTTTTATTATTATTATTATTATTACTATTATTTTTATTATTATTATTATTATTATTATTATTATTATTATTATTATTATTATTATTATTATTATTATTATTATTATTAATATTATTATTATTAAAAACCGATTATAACTTTTGTATAGTAAATGTTTTTATACCAGTTTTAAAATGAGTTATTAATTTTAGACAATTTCTTGCCTAAAAAAACAGATCACAGATGATCTCTTGCATAGAAATGAGAAAACGCTCAGATAACACAAAATAAGCATCATTTTTGCTTAGAAAAACTAAGCTTTAATTTACAAAGAAATTCATTATTATAAGTATTATTATCATTATTATTATTATTATTATTATTATTATTATTATTATTATTATTATTATTATTATTATTATTATTATTATTATTATTATTATTATTATTAACTTTTGTATAGTAAATGTTTTTATACCAGTTTTAAAATGAGTTATTAATTTTATTCAATTTGTTGCCTAAAAACACAGATCACAGATGATCTCTTGCATAGAAATGAGAAAACGCTCATATAACACACAAAATAAACTTCATTTTTGCTTAGAAAACTAAGCTTACTTTTATTACTATTATTATTATTTTAATTATTATTATTATTATTATTATTATTATTATTATTATTACTATTATTATTATTATTATTATTATTATTATTATTATTATTATTATTATTATTATCATTATTATTATTATTATTAACTTTTGTATAGTAAATGTTTTTATACCAGTTTTAAAATGAGTTATTAATTTTATTCAATTTCTTGCCTAAAAACACAGATCACAGATGATCTCTTGCATAGAAATGAGAAAACGCTCATATAACACACAAAATAAGCTTCATTTTTGCTTAGAAAACTAAGCTTACTTTTATTACTATTATTATTATTATTATTATTATTATTATTATTACTATTATTATTATTATTATTATTATTATTATTACTATTATTATTATTATTATTATTATTATTATTATTATTATTATTATTATTATTATTATTATTATTATTATTATTATTAAAAAATTATATTAAACAGACAGAAAACGTCGTATTCTGACACAAAAAAACGAATTACGTTATAGACTTGACGAGAACGGCGTATCTCGGACTCATAGGACTCTTATAGGGTCAAAAAGTATCAGTTTGGATTAAAACAAATTATTTTTGTTGACTCTCAGTCTGAATTGTTCATCAGTTCAAACAAAAACGGCTTATTTTAGACGATCTTTTGCTTTGAACATGAAAATATACATCGAACAGACTAAAAACGTATTAATCTGGCATAAAAGAGCAATTTATGTATCACTTTGGATAAAGGCAGCTAATCCTATTCGTTTCATTGCTTAAAATAGACAAAATTGTTAATAAATCAAACAAAAACGCTGTATTCTAGCACAAAATACTAATTACATTATAGTTTCGACGAGAATAGCTTATTTGGAATGATTCTATGCTTCCAAACGAGTAAATTTTTATTAAACAGACGCCAAACATCATGTTTTGTCCTATAAAGACATTTTATATTGCAGTTTGTATTAAAACAAAATATTTTCGTTGATTCTTTGTTAGAAGCAGCAAACCTAACATTAAAGAATCTGAAAACTTTGTATTCGGACACAAACCACCGAATTTTGTATCAGTTTAGACAAAAACGGTTGATTTTCGACAATATTTTGCTTTGAACAAGAAAACTTATATCAAACTGACTAAAAACGTCTTATTTTAGTACAAAACAAAAGATTTGCGTTATAGTCTTAAAGCTGATTCATGCCACAATTTGGATAAAAACCAATTATTTTCGTTAATTCATTGTTACAAACATGAAACCTTACATCAAAGTAACTGAAAACCCCTTATTCAGGCACAGAAATTGGAATTACGTTTCAGTCTGGACAAAAACTGCTTACTTTAGACGATCCTTTGTTTTGAATAAAAAACTTACATTAAAAAGATTAAAAACGTCTTATTCTGGCTGAAAACTGCAAATTATATATTACTCTAGATAAAAGCAATTTATCCTGATTACTCCTTTACTTAGAATAGAGTAAACTTGTATAAAACTTAATGAAAACTTTAAATTTCGTCTCAAAGAAATAATTTACGTTATAGTTTTGACCAGCACTGTTTATTTCAAACGATTTTATGATTCGAAACTAATGAACTTTTATGGGGCAGATGCAAAACCACATATTACCATATAAAGCGTTGTTTTAAAGCAAATTATTACCTTTTGCAACAAGAAATTTCACACGTCAAAGAAACTGAAAACATCGTATCCATGCACAAATATCGAATTACGTATCAGTTTAGGCAAATACAGCTTATTTTAAACTATTCCTTGCTATAAACAAGAAAAATTTTATCAAACATATTGAAAATGTCTTATTCTCGAAAATAAGAGCAAATTATGTATCAGTTTTAACAAAAGCGGATTACTCTGTTTGATTCTATGCTTAGAGTAGAGTAAACTACTATAAAACGTAATGAAAACTCTATATTCAAGCTCAAAAGAACAAATTACGTTATAGTTTTGACAAAAAAAAATTATTTCGGACGACTACATACTTCGAAGTAAGCAAACTTTAATTGAACAAGTGCAAAAGCTAATACTTTGCTTTAAAATAACGATTTATGTGGTAATATGGTATTTTGCATCTGTCCTATAAAAGTTTACTCGTTTCGCTCCATTGAATCATTCGAAATAAATTATTTTGACACAACAACGAAAATAATTTTTTTGTTCAAACTGTAACATGTCGTTTTTATAAAACGAACTAAGACGTTTGGCATCTGTTTAGTGAA
>NC_087403.1:10594107-10606607 GCF_031307605.1 Tribolium castaneum | reverse complement strand
CATATTAATAACAATAACATTAATAATAATAATACTAATAGTACTAAATTTGCTTATATGCAAACGCTTAATTAAGGTAACAGTTTTTTGGTTTCTTGCTTATATCTCGAAAACAGTTACTCCAATCAATTTTTATCTTTTTTTCAAAATTAAAGCTGATAAAATTTCCTACAAAATAGTTATTTGCATTTTTTTGTAGGACCAACCATAAGCGAGTTATAGAGTTAAATATAAATAATCTTTAACAAAAATTTGCTTTAAAATAAAATGTTTGAAAAACCGAAATTAAACTAAATTAAGACTAACACTTTAGTAGAGGAAAAACGAGAAGACATAAAAGTCACCAAAGTCTTGAGAGTCGTTTTTAGTCGTCATATTAATAACAATAACATTAATATTAATAATATTAATATTATTAAATTTGCTTATATGCAAGCGCTTAATTAAGGTAACAGTTTTTTGGTTTTTTGCTTATATCTCGAAAACAGTTACTCCTATCAATTTTTATCTTTTTACTAAAATTAAAGCTGATAAAATTTCCTACAAAATACTAATTTGCATTTTTCTTGTAGGACTAACCATAAGCGAGATATAAGTTTGAAAATAATTAATATTTAAAAAGAAGTGCTTTAACAGAAAATGTCTTGTGATTTAAAATACACTTAATTTAATGGGTCCAATACTTTATTAGAAAAAAAAGTCACTGAAGTCTTCAGAGTCGAACATTGAAAACTGAATTACATTTTTGTTCAGTAACAGTTACAGTTTTCTTATTGGTTTTTTGCTTATATCTCGAAAACAGTTACTCCTATCAATTTTTATCTTTCTTTCAAAATTAAAGCTGATAAAATTTTCTACAAAATAGTTATTCGCATTTTTTTTGTAGGACCAACCATAAGCGAGATATAAGTTTGAAAATAATTGATATTTAAAAAAAAATGTGCTTTAACAGAAAATGTCTTGTGATTTAAAATACACTTAATTTATTGGGTCCAATACTTTATTAGAAGAAAAAGGAGGTGACAGAAATGTCACTGAAGTTTTTAGAGTCGTTTGTAAATGATGCATTTTCGTCTTCGTCTCAAATATTGAAAACTGAATTACATTTTTGTTCAGTAACTGTAACAGTTTTCACTTTGGTTTTTTGCTTATATCTCGAAAACATTTACTCTTATCAATTTTTATCTTTCTTTCAAAATTAAAGCTGATAAAATTTCCTACAAAATAGTTACATGCATTTCTTTTGTAGGACCTACCGTAAGCGAGTTAAAGAGTTAGATATAAATAACCTTTAACAAAAATTTGCTTTAAAATTAAATGTTTGAAAAACTGAAATTAAACTAAATTAATTGTGTCTAACACTTTAGTAGAGGAAAAAGGAAAAGACATAAAAGTCACTAAAGGTTTCAGAGTTGTCTTTAGTCGTCATATTAATAACAATAACATTAATAATAGTAATGCTAATAGTACTATATTTGCTTATATGCAAGCGCTTAATTAAGGTAACAGTTTTTTGGTTTCTTGCTTATATCTCGAAAACAGTTACTCCTATCAATTTTTATCTTTTTACTAAAATTAAAGCTGATAAAATTTCCTACAAAATAGTTATTTGCATTTTTCATGTAGGACTAACCATAAGCCGTTTTTGTTTAAACTGATAAACAATTCAGACTGAGACTCAACAAAAATAATTTGTTTTAATCCAAACTGATACTTTTTGACCCTATAAGAGTCCTATAAGAGTCCGAGATACGCCGTTCTCGTCAAGTCTATAACGTAATTCGTTTTTTTGTGTCAGAATACGACGTTTTCTGTCTGTTTAATATAAGTTTTTAATAATAATAATAATAATAATAACAATAATAATAATAATAATAATAATAATAATAATAATAAAAATAATAATAATAATAGTAATAATAATAATAATAATAATAATGAAAATAATAATAGTAATAAAAGTAAGCTTAGTTTTCTAAGCAAAGATGAAGCTTATTTTGTGTGTTATATGAGCGTTTTCTCATTTCTATGCAAGAGATCATCTGTGATCTGTGTTTTTAGGCAAGAAATTGAATAAAATTAATAACCCATTTTAAAACTGGTATAAAAACATTTACTATAAAAAAGTTAATAATAATAATAATAATAATAATGATAATAATAATAATAATAATAATAATGATAATAATACTTATAATAATGAATTTCTTTCTAAATTAAAGCTTAGTTTTTCTAAGCAAAAATGATGCTTATTTTGTGTTATCTGAGCGTTTTCTCATTTCTATGCAAGAGATCATCTGTGATCTGTGTTTTTAGGCTAGAAATTGTCTAAAATTAATAACTTATTTTAAAACTGGTATAAAAACATTTACTATACAAAAGTTATAATCGGTTTTTAATAATAATAATATTAATAATAATAATAATAATAATAATAATAATAATAATAATAATAATAATAATAATAATAATAATAATAATAATAATAGTAATAGTAACATAAGTAATAATACTAATAATACTTTTAATAAGAAAAAATGGAGCTTATTTTGTGTGTTACATGAGCGTTTTCTCATTTCTATGCAAAAGATCATGTGTGATCTGTGTTTTTAGGCAATCTAAGCCATTTTATAGTTTTTAATATTTAACAAAAATTTGCTTTAAAATAAAATGTTTGAAAAACCGAAATTAAACTAAATTAATTGTGTCTAACACTTTAGTAGAGGAAAAAGGAGGAGACATAAAAGTCACTAAAGTCTTCAGAATCGTCTTTAGTCGTCATATTAATAACAATAACATTAATAATAACAATACTATTAGTACTAAATTTGCTTATATGCAAGCGCTTAATTAAGGTAACAGTTTTTTTGTTGTTTGCTTATATCTCGAAAACAGTTACTCCTATCAATTTTTAACTTTTCACCAAAATTAAAGCTGATAAAATTTCCTTCAAAATCGTTATTTGCATTTTTCATGTAGAACTAACCATAAGCAAGATAAAAGTTTGAAAATAATTAATAATTAAAAAAAATGTGCTTTAACAGAAAATATCTTGTGATTTAAAATACACTTAATTTATTGGGTCCAATACTTAATTAGAAGAAAAAGAAAGTGACAGTAAATGCTGCATTTTCGTCTTCGTCTCAAACATTAAATACTGAATTACATTTTTGTTTAGTAACTGTTACAGTTTTCACTTTGGTTTTTTGCTTATATCTCGAAAACAGTTACTCCTATCAATTTTTATCTTTCCTTCAAAATTGAAGCTGATAAAATTTTTTACAAAATAGTTTTTTGCATTTTTTTTGTAGGACCAACCATAAGCGAGTTATAGAGTTGGATATAAATAACCTTTAACAAAAATTTGATATAAAATAAAATGTTTGAAAAACCGAAATTAAACTAAATTAATGTTAAAATAATTATTAATATTATTATTATTAAAAACCGACTATAACTTTTGTATAGTAAATGTTTTTATACCAGTTTTAAAATGAGTTTTTAATTTTAGACAATTTCTTGCCTAAAAACAGATCACAGATGATCTCTTGCATAGAAATGAGAAAACGCTCAGATAACACAAAATAAGCTTCATTTTTCCTTAGAAAAACTAAGCTTTAATTTAGAAAAAAATTCATTATTATAAGTATTATTATTATTATTATTAATATTATTATTATTATTATTATTATTATTATTATTATTATTATTATTATTATTATTATTATTATTATTATTAAAAACCGATTATAACTTTTGTATAGTAAATGTTTTTATTGTATTTTAAATCACAAGGCATTTTCTGTTAAAGCACTTTTTTTTTAAATATTAATTATTATCAAACTTATATCTCGCTTATGGTTAGTCCTACATGAAAAATGCAAATAACTATTTTGTAGGAAATTTTATCAGCTTTAATTTTAGTAAAAAGATAAAAATTGATAGGAGTAACTGTTTTCGAGATATAAGCAAGAAACCAAAAAACTGTTACCTTAATTAAGCGCTTGCGTATAAGCAAATTTAATAATATTAGTATTATTAATATTAATGTTATTGTTATTAATATGACGACTAAAAACGACTCTCAAGACTTTGGTAACTTTTATGTCTTCTCCTTTTTCCTCTACTAAAGTGTTAGTCTTAATTTAGTTTAATTTCGGTTTTTCAAACATTTTATTTTAAAGCAAATTTTTGTTAAAAATTATTTATATCCAACTCTATAACTCGCTTATGGTTGGTCCTACAAAAAAATGCAAATAACTATTTTGTAGGAAATTTTATCAGCTTTAATTTTGAAAAAAAGATAAAAATTGATTGGAGTAACTGTTTTCGAGATATAAGCAAGAAACCAAAAAACTGTTACCTTTATTAAGCGTTTGCATATAAGCAAATTTAGTACTATTAGTATTATTATTATTAATGTTATTGTTATTAAAATGACGACTAAAGACGACTCTGAAACATTTAGTGACTTTTATGTCTTCTCCATTTTCCTCTACTAAAGTGTTAGACACAATTAATTTAGTTTAATTCCGGTTTTTCAAGCATTTTATTTTAAAGCAAATTTTTGTTAAATATTATTTATTTCCAACTTTATAACTCGTTTATGCTTGGTCCTACAAGAAAAATGTAAATAACTATTTTGTTGGAAATTTTATCAGCTTTAATTTTGAAAGAAAGATAAAGTTTGATAGGAGGAACTGTTTTTGAGATATAAGCAAAAAACCAATAAGAAAACTGTAACTGTTACTGAACAAAAATGTAATTCAGTTTTCAATGTTTGAGACGAAGACAAAAATGCAGCATTTAAAAACGACTCTGATGATTTCAGTGACTTTTATATCACCTCCTTTTTCTTCTAATAAAGTATTGGACCCAATAAATTAAGTGTATTTTAAATCACAAGACATTTTCTGTTAAACCACTTTTTTTTAATTATTAATTATATTCAAACTTATATCTCGCTTATGGTTAGTTCTACATGAAAAATGCAAATAACTATTTTGTAGGAAATTTTATCACCTTTAATTTTGGTGAAAAAGTAAAAATTGATAGGAGTAACTGTTTTCGAGATATAAGCAAAAAACAAAAAAACTGTTACCTTAATTAAGCGCTTGCATATAAGCAAATTTAGTACTACTAGTATTGTTATTATAAATGTTATTGTTATTAATATGACGACTAAAGACAACTCTAAGACTTTAGTGACTTTTATGTCTCCTCCTTTTTCCTCTACTAAAGTGTTAGACACAATTAATTTAGTTTAATTTCAGTTTTTCAAACATTTTATTTTAAAGCAAATTTTTGTTAAATATTAAAAACTATAAAATGGCTTAGATTGCCTAAAAACACAGATCACACATGATCTTTTGCATAGAAATGAGAAAACGCTCATGTAACACAGAAAATAAGCTCCATTTTTCCTTATTAAAAGTATTATTATTATTATTACTTTTGTTACAATTACTATTATTATTATTATTATTGTTATTATTATTATTATTATTATTATTATTATTATTAATATTATTATTATTATTATTATTATTATTATTATTATTATTATTATTATTATTATTATTATTATTATTATTATTAACTTTTGTATAGTAAATGTTTTTATACCAGTTTTAAAATGAGTTATTAATTTTAGCCAATTTCTTGCCTAAAAACTATCAAATGGCTTAGATTGCCTAAAAACACAGATCACACATGATCTTTTGCATAGAAATGAGAAAAGCTCATATAACACAAAATAAGCTTCTTTTTTGCTTAGAAAACTAAGCTTACTTTTATTACTACTATTATTATTATTTTTATTATTATTATTATTATTACTATTATTTTTATTATTATTATTACTATTATTATTATTTTTATTATTATTATTATTAATATTATTATTATTAAAAACCGATTATAACTTTGTATAGTAAATGTTTTTATACCAGTTTTAAAATGAGTTATTAATTTTAGACAATTTCTTGCCTAAAAACACAGATCACAGATGATCTCTTGCATAGAAATGAGAAAACGCTCAGATAACACAAAATAAGCATCATTTTTGCTTAGAAAAACTAAGCTTTAATTTAGAAAGAAATTCATTATTATAAGTATTATTATCATTATTATTATTATTATTATTATTATTATTTCTTTTATTACTATTATTATTATTATTATTATTATTATTATTATTATTATTATTATTATTATTATTATTATTATTATTATTATTAACTTTTGTATAGTAAATGTTTTTATACCAGTTTTAAAATGAGTTATTTATTTTATTCAATTTCTTGCCTAAACACACAGATCACAGATGATCTCTTGCATAGAAATGAGAAAACGCTCATATAACACACAAAATAAGCTTCATTTTTGCTTAGAAAACTAAGCTTACTTTTATTACTATTATTATTATTTTTATTATTATTATTATTATTAATATTACTATTATTATTATTATTATTATTATTATTATTAACTTTTGTATAGTAAATGTTTTTATACCAGTTTTAAAATGAGTTTTTAATTTTAGACAATTTCTTGCCTAAAAACACAGATCACAGATGATCTCTTGCATAGAAATGAGAACACGCTCATATAACACACAAAATAAGCTTCATTTTTGCTTAGAAAACTAAGCTTACTTTTATTACTATTATTATTATTTTTATTATTATTATTATTACTATTATTATTATTATTATTATTATTATTATTATTATTATTATTATTATTATTATTACTATTATTATTATTATTATTATTATTATTACTATTATTATTATTATTTTTATTATTGTTATTATTATTATTATTATTATTATTATTAAAACGCTGTATTCTAGCACAAAATACTAATTACATTATAGTTTCGACGAGAATAGCTTATTTGGAATGATTCATGCTTCCAAACGAGTAAATTTTTATTAAACAGATGCCAAACATCATGTTTTGTCCTATAAAGACATTTTATATTGCAGTTTGTATTAAAACGAAATATTTTCGTTGATTCTTTGTTAGAAGCAGCAAACCTAACATTAAAGAATCTGAAAACTTTGTATTCGGACACAAACCACCGAATTTTGTATCAGTTTAGACAAAAACGGTTGATTTTCGACAATATTTTGCTTTGAACAAGAAAACATATCAAACTGACTAAAAACGTCTTATTTTAACACAAAACAAAAGATTTGCGTTATAGTCTTAACGAGAGCTGTTAATTTCAAACGGTTCTATGCTTTGAAACGAGTAAACTTTCACTGTACAGAGGAAAAACATCTTATTTCGCCTTTTAAAAACGATTCATGCCACAGTTTGGATAAAAACCAATTATTTTCGTTAATTCATTGTTACAAACATGAAACCTTACATCAAAGTAACTGAAAACCCCTTATTCAGGCACAGAAATTCGAATTACGTTTCAGTCTGGACAAAAACTGCTTACTTTAGACGATCCTTTGTTTTGAATACAAAAACTTACATTAAAAAGATTAAAAACGTCTTATTCTGGCTGAAAACTGCAAATTATATATTACTCTAGATAAAAGCAATTTATCCTGATTACTCCTTTACTTAGAATAGAGTAAACTTGTATAAAACTTAATGAAAACTTTAAATTTCGTCTCAAAGAAATAATTTACGTTATAGTTTTGACCAGCACTGTTTATTTCAAACGATTTTATGATTTGAAACTAATGAACTTTTATGGGGCAGATGCAAAACCACATATTACCATATAAAGCGTTGTTTTAAAGCAAATTATTACCTTTTGCAACAAGAAATTTCACGTCAAAGAAACTGAAAACTTCGTACCCATACATAAATATCGAATTACGTATCAGTTTAGGCAAATACAGCATATTTTAAACGATTCCTTGCTATAAACAAGAAAAATTTTATCAAGCATATTGAAAACGTCTTATTCTCGAAAATAAGAGCAAATTATGTATCAGTTTTAACAAAAGCGGATTACTCTGTTTGATTCTATGCTTAGAGTAGAGTAAACTACTATAAAACGTAATGAAAACTCTATATTCAAGCTCAAAAGAACAAATTACGTTATAGTTTTGACTAAAAAAAAATATTTTGAACGATTACATGCTTCGAAGTAAGCAAACTTTAATTGAACAAGTGAAAAAGCTAATACTTTGCTTTAAAATAACGATTTATGTGGTAATATGGTATTTTGCATCTGTCCTATAAAAGTTTACTCGTTTCGCTCCATTGAATCATTCGAAATAAATTATCTTGACACAACAACAACGAAAATAATTTGTTTTTGTTTAAACTGTAACATAAGTCGTTTTTATAAAACGAACTAAGACGTTTGGCATCTGTTTCGTGAAAGTTTTCTCGTTTGGGGGCATAAAATCGTTTGAAATTAAGAGTTCTGGTCAAAACTATAACGTAAATTATTTCTTTGTATCACTTTAAAGATTTGCGTTATAGTCTTGCCGAGAACTGTTAATTTCAAACGATTCTATGCTTTGAAACCAGTATACTTTCACTGAACAGAGGCAAAACGTCTGATTTCGCCTTTAAAAAACGATTTATGTCACAGTTTGGATTAAAACCAATGATTTTCGTTTATTCATTGTTACAAACAATAAACCTTACATCAAAGAAACTGAAAACCTCTTATTCAGGCCCAGAAAATCAAATTACGTTTCAGTCTGGACACAATTGCTTATTTTAGACGATTCTTTCTTTTGAACACGAAAACTTACATTAAAAAGATTAAAAACGTCTTATTCTGGCTCAAAACTGCAAATTGTGTATTACTTTGGATAAAAGTAGTTTATCCTGATTACTCCTTTGCTTAGAATAGAGCAAACTTGTATAAAACTTAATGAAAACTTTAAATTTCGTCTCAAAGAAATAATTTACATTATAGTTTTGACCAGAACTGTGAATTTCAAACGATTTTATGCCCTCAAACGAGAAAACTTTCACTAAACAGATGCCAAACGTCTTAGTTCGTTTTATAAAAACATGTTACAGTTTGAACAAAAAAATTATTTTCGTTGTTGTGTCAAAATAATTTATTTCGAATGATTCAATGGAGCGAAACGAGTAAACTTTTATAGGACAGATGCAAAATACCATATTACCACATAAATCGTTATTTTAAAGCAAAGTATTAGCTTTTGCACTTGTTCAATTAAAGTTTGCTTACTTCGAAGTATGTAGTCGTCCGAAATAATTTTTTTTTGTCAAAACTATAACGTAATTTGTTCTTTTGAGCTTGAATATAGAGTTTTCATTACGTTTTATAGTAGTTTACCCTACTCTAAGCATAGAATCAAACAGAGTAATCCGCTTTTGTTAAAACTGATACATAATTTGCTCTTATCGAGAATAAGACATTTTCAATATGTTTGATAAAATTTTTCTTGTTTATTATTATTATTATTATTATTATTAACATAGATTCTTTGCTGAGGTTAACACCTTTATAGCAAAATATCAAGAAATACGGTTTCGTGTTAAATAAAACACCATTGAATAATGAAAAATGAAATACAATTTTAATCTACAGTTAAATTAGTTAATTAATAAAGGTTAATGTTAATTATTGTAATGTGTCATATTGATTCTTGAAGGAAGAAACAGTAACAGCTGCAACAACGTTATCAGGCAAGCCATTCCATATATCAAATGCACGATTTGTCAAATAATTCTTTCTAACGGTAGTCTTAAATGGTTCTTTTTTCAGCTTATAAGAATGACCTCTAAGTCTGTCATGATATTGAATTTGCAAGAAATTGCGTGTTACTCCAGGAAATAAACCATGAGTAAGCCGAAAAATTTGAATTGCATCTGCCCTGTTTTGACGAGCACGTAGATCTGGTATTTTGAGTATTTCAAGACGTTGTTCATATGAAACTTGTCTTAAACAGTGTGTCCATCTAGTTACCAGGTGCTGAGTTCTTTCCAGCAAATCAATATCCTTTAACAAATAAGGTCTCCAGACTGGAATGGCAAATTCCAAATGCGGCCTTATGTAAGTGATGTACACCTTTGAAATAAAACTGACTGAAGGATTTGGAAAAACATGCTTTAGCAAATAAAACATTTTACGCGCTCGACCCACTGATGCTAGACATTGCTCTGACCATCCTAACTTATCATTTACAATGACCCCTAGATCTTTGGTTGAGGTTTTTACACTCAGGAGTGTGCCATTTATATGGTAAAGGTACTTTGGGTTGTTGTGGCCACACTGAAGTACACAGCATTTTGCAATATTTAGTGGTATTTGCCACTTCTCGCTCCATTGGAAGATTAAATTAAGTTGGTCTTGCAAGTCCGTGACAAGTGGGTTAGCAAATAACTTAATATCATCCGCATATGCTGAATAGCTGTCCAGTGAAAACAATAAATCTGCTGTATATAACAAGAATAAAATTGGTCCAAGAACTGATCCCTGTGGGACCCCACTTAATACTGGTTTAGAGTACGAAAATTTACCACAGACTTTTACACAATAGTTTCGATTTGATAGAAACGCTCGGATCCAATCAAGCAAATTTCCTGTTACACCATAGGACTCCAGTTTTGCTAACAAGAGATTGTGAGGGACTTTATCAAAGGCTTTACTAAAATCAAGGTAAATTATGTCTACAGGTTGGTTAGTGTCTAACATTTTTGTCCATAGATTTGTGCAGGATAGCAAATTTGTGACAACTGACCTACCTGGTAAAAAGCCGTGCTGATGCTCAGGTATTAAATTATTTTTTCTCATGTAAGTTAATAGTTCCTTGACTATAACTTTTTCCATAATTTTACAGCATGTCGACGTGAGACTTACAGGTCTATAGTTAGCAGGATCAAGTTTATCTCCTGACTTGTACAAAGGCGTGATTGTTGCTTGCAACCACTCGTAGGGCAAAGTGCCTTGTAAGAATGATTTTGTCATCATTTTGGCAAGTGGGCCCGACAACGAAGCAGCACAAGTTCTCAGGAGTTTGGGAGGTATCTGATCCGGACCTGGAGCTGTATTTAATTTAATGGCACAGAGTTGGCTTTTTACCAGATCCGGAGTAAAATTAATATAAGACAACCCACTAAATGTACTTGTAGGCATAAATGACGGTATATTATTATTAATGTTTAAATTATAGGTAGCAGCAAAACTGTCCGCTAAAGTGTTTGCAGTTTCTGTATGATCGGAGCAGAGTAGACCTGAAGCATTTCGTACTAAAGGGACCGACACACGACTAGAGATAAATTTACGTACATGGGAATAAAATAGTTTTGGTTTATTTAATATAGAATTTTCATAATTACACCTGGCTATTTGTCAATCAGATTTTAGTTGGTTAGAAAATCTTTTATAAGCAGAAAAATTATCTTCAGTAGGCTTCCTTTTAAATTTTTTCCATAATTTAGCTTTGTATTTTATTTTGTCAAGCATGTGTTGATTTATCCACGGTTTATCTTTTCTCAGTCGGTTTGTAAACAGTCTGGAATTTGTTGTAATGCAAGTTTGTAAAATCGATTTAAAATGTTTCCATTGTTCTTCCGCATTTAGTGAATCTAAACCATTCCAGTCGTAAGTCAAGAGACTTTCGTTATTTCGTTTATAGCAAGGAATCGTTTAAAATAAGCTGTATTTGTCTAAACTGATACGTAATTCGATATTTGTGCATGGATACGATGTTTTCAGTTTCTTTGACGTGAAATTTCTTGTTGCAAAAGGTAATAATTTGCTTTAAAACAACGCTTTATATGGTAATATGTGGTTTTGCATCTGCCCCATAAAAGTTCATTAGTTTCGAATCATAAAATCGTTTGAAATAAACAGTGCTGGTCAAAACTATAACGTAAATTATTTCTTTGAGACGAAATTTAAAGTTTTCATTAAGTTTTATACAAGTTTACTCTATTCTAAGTAAAGGAGTAATCAGGATAAATTGCTTTTATCTAGAGTAATATATAATTTGCAGTTTTCAGCCAGAATAAGACGTTTAAAAGGCGAAATAAGATGTTTTTCCTCTGTACAGTGAAAGTTTACTCGTTTCAAAGCATAGAACCGTTTGAAATTAACAGCTCTCGTTAAGACTATAACGCAAATCTTTTGTTTTGTGCTAAAATAAAACGTTTTTAGTCAGTTTGATATAAGTTTTCTTGTTCAAAGCAAAATACTGTCGAAAATCAACCGTTTTTGTCTAAACTGATACAAAATTCGGTGGTTTGTGTCCGAATACAAAGTTTTCAGATTCTTTAATGTTAGGTTTGCTGCTTCTAACAAAGAATCAACGAAAATATTTTGTTTTAATACAAACTGCAACATAAAATGTCTTTATAGGACAAAACATGATGTTTGGCGTCTGTTTAATAAAAATTTACTCGTTTGGCAGCATAGAATCATTCCAAATAAGCTATTCTCGTCGAAACTATAATGTAATTAGTATTTTGTGTTAGAATACAGCGTTTTTGTTTGATTTATTAACAATTTTGTCTATTTTAAGCAATGAAACGAATAG